>NC_134354.1:236016551-236029051 GCF_048569485.1 Anomaloglossus baeobatrachus
AATTTCCCCGCTAACAGGCTGCCAGCGCTGGCTCCCTGCACAAGTAGCTAGGTTACATATCAGGTAAATGGTTCCTAGGATCATGCAGGGAGGCATATGGCTTATTTATGTCCTGGTGGTGTTAACATTTTTTAAATCTTGTACTTGTTTTTTTCCCCCCAATCTAGGTTGAGTACAACTCCAGGTGAACAGCGCCCTTGAAGAGTGACACAAATATTTTTGTTTAGTGTTTATAGAAATGTTTTTATTACTGTTAACTGCTCTGCTTTTTTTTTTTTTTTTTCATAGTGATAAAGCGGTCACACAGCTGTGATGAAAAAATCTGACATGTACAAATGTAGGTTTGAATGGCATTGCCATTGAGTACCTTGACTAAGTTAAGTTTTCTGAGCTGTTTTTTTGATATTTTTGTGTGTGTGTTTTAAATGTATATATTTTTTTTTTTTTTATATAGGAGTTAAAGGAATTTCCATGCAACAGGTGCTGTGCAGGGCTTCAATCCTCCTACTTATAGCTTGTCAATAGTGCTAATGTTAGTTTAGAATTTTTTTCAAAAGCAATGTGTTCTAAAACTGGAGTAGCAGCCAGCACAGCCAATCATGAGGGAGAGCAAGCTGAGGGCGGTCCTTTGTGTTGGACAAGTCTGGATTTGTCCCTAGCAGTTTCATTTCTGCAGAGAAGAGATCAGTGTTGGAGGAAAATCAAAGGAATGGTAAGTACAGAAATCTTTAAATATTAGTGCCCTAAATAAATGTACATTACAAGGAAAGCTGCAGAGAGCCCAGAACACTTGTGTCTGAGTAACAGAGTTAAAAAAGAAAGGGTTCCTGTATTGAAATATAGCCACCATCATCTTCACAATGCTCACCTTATCTGCAAGTGTCAGCATTAAATTATAACCACCATCATCATTCTGCCTAACAATTTTTATTTCTGGTTTTATTTTCTGTTAACGGGATTAGCATAGGAACCCTTAGTTGTTGTGGTGGTTTTTTTTTTTCTTTAGTTTAGAATGTGTAATTCTACATTTTGCACATATGATTGCAACCACACACATTATAAAGTTATATTATTTTAGCGCTTCAGGAGAAACTGACACATATATTCCTGACAAATGGCACATGTATATTCCTATAATAGAATTGTTTATTCTGGGTCTGCAAAATGACACCTGCTGTATAAATAAGTCTGGAATGGATAACGATGCTCCTTGCATACTGGCTTTCAGTGATGTGTGCTGGTGTGCAATGAAACGGCCATTATTTAATTTTCTTTTTTTTTCTCTAGGATTCTGATATGTCATTGAGCCCACCTGATGAGGCTATGCCAGTGAGCCAAAAAAGAGGTAGGAGTTTGAGCCTGAGGTTGTGATGTAACATAAATTATTCACTGACATTTTGATATGTATAAATTTCAGCTGCTTCCAGCATGGAGAAGCCGGAGCCGAAAAAGGCTAAGGCCGAGCCTGAGCCAAAGGCCGACCCTGAGAATGAAATATTTATAATAAGAGTAAGGTCCTGCTCTTATATCTATGCACAAATTCCTAATTCTCCTTCATACACTTAATCACACATCTTTCTGTAGGTACGAGGCCGAAGAAGGTGGAAAATTTTCCAGCATTTAAATGATGTCATGGAGACCCAAGATAAAATAATACAAGAGTAAGTATGCACAAAGCTACAGTCAGAATAATTTTACATGGGATCATCTGTCAGGCTGTCACCCTCCTGACAAATCATCCCATGCAGGTGGTGGCTAATTGTGGCTGTGTAATTACACAGTGACAATTAACAATTGTGAATTGGGGCTGGGACCTCTGCACCTTCCGTTAGTGGGTTGTGTAAAGACATCTTATAGTATTCTGCATTGTGCAACATCTTTTAATTTTATTTTTTTTCTCTCCACAGACTGAAAACTCAAAAATGAAAAGAAATTTATGTCTGTTTTATTGTTTTTTGATAACTTTATTTAAATTTTCAATAAAATGTTAATGTGTGACATGTTTGGTTTTTTTTTTCCCTCTTATTTAATATACATCATGTGCACATATACAAATTTGGGTTCACCAATGCTCTCTACACCTATAAATTGGTATAATATACTTGTTTTCTCTCTATCTATCTAACATATATAAATAAAAAAAAAAAAAAAAAATATATATATATATATATATACATATATCTCACACGTCAATAATCATTCAATTTCCCACCAGCATAATACTGGTATCTTAACTCATTGTACAATGTATCAAAGAGAAAACGAGTACATTCTACCAATTTAACATTATTATTTATGTAAAAATTCTATATATTACATTTACATACATTTTTAAATCAAAGGCAAAAAACATGGGAATTTTTTTGACCACAGACTGGAGTGGATAATATGGTAGATAATACTAATCGCGGCAGACTCCGCAAAACAGACATATGTATATAAGTTCGGGGATGGTCTCGTTACAATCGTGGTGCAAAACTCTACGGGGGTGTTTACAGCCAAATGCTATAGATTACGAGATAATTGGCTCCAACTGTCAACTGTGGACTGTGTGTGTGTGTGTGTGTGATCTGATGTCAGCCAGACGCAGGGGAGCACAGCTGCAGGGAGAAGTAATGTGTGTGTGTGTGTGTGTGTGATCTGATGTTGGGCAGACGCAGGGGAGGCATGCAGCATACTTGACGGGAGATCATAGGAGGATCTGGGAGCCATACAAATGCCCTGGGCTGGTAAATATGATGATCCTGGAATGGGGGGGGCTGCTTTTTGTAGGGGGTAAACTTACCCCCAACCATGTCTCCTCGAGAATAAGACCTCCCCTGAAAATAAAACTTAGCGCTTTTTTCAGGGCAGAAATATATATAAGACAGTGTCTTATTTTCGGGGAAACAGGGAATGTTTAGGATGAACAGGAGCTTAACCGCTCTCACATTTTTTTTACGTGTTTCCAGAAAACCAACTGACGCCACATTACTGAGAGACAAGTGTATCCAATTTAACAGTCTCCCACCTATACCAACATTTTCTCAACATCTGGCTGTCAGAACGTTACTTACGGAAGGGCATTAGCCAGTTTCCCAGTCTATTCCCTGAACTTACCCACTAGCTCTCCTATTCTGGCTAACGGAAGAGGAGTTGTCCGAGCGTTAGCCAGTTTTCCAGTCTCATCTCAGCCATTCTGATGCGTATCGCCAAAACTGGCTATCAAAATATACCTGAGATAAAGCCGTTAGCCGGGTTTACCTTTTGACGTCTAAATTCCCGAAGTGTATTTCCTAATCTGGCTAACGGTACGCTCTAGACAAGTAAATTAGCCAGTTTCACGGTCACTTGTCTGATTGTAGCAAGTGTATCACGGACACAGACTTGATCGCCCGGAACTGTTTTCGTGCCCGCACCACGGTCTAGGTCCCCCCCGATAGGACGTAAAAGTCTGACCGCCGCCAAAATCTTGCGCCATAAAAAAAATAAAATTTACGTTTTGACACCATAAACCACCCGATAAGGGTAAAAACGGGTGCTGCGATGAACGGGTGCGTAACCGCACTCACGTTTTTTAACGTGTTTCCAGAAAGGCAACTGACGCCACATTACTGAGAGACAAGCGTATCCAAACTAGCAGTCTTTCACCTATGCAAACATTTTCTCAACATCTGGCTGTCAGAACGTTACTTACGGAAGGGCATTAGCCAGTTTCCCAGTCTATTCCCTGAACTTACCCACTAGCTCTCCTATTCTGGCTAACGGAAGAGGAGTTGTCCGAGCGTTAGCCAGTTTTCCAGTCTCATCTCCGCCATTCGGATGCGTATCGCCAAAACTGGCTATCAACATATACCTGAGATAAAGCCGTTAGCCGGGTTTACCTTTTGACGTCCAAATTCCCGAAGTGTATTTCCTAATCTGGCTAACGGTACGCTCTAGACAAGTAAATTAGCCAGTTTCACGGTCACTTGTCTGATTGTAGCAAGTGTATCACGGACACAGACTTGATCGCCTGGAACTGTTTTCGTGCCCGCACCACGGTCTAGGTCCCCCCCGATAGGACGTAAAAGTCTGACCGCCGCCAAAATCTTGCGCCATAAAAAAAAAAATTTACGTTTTGACACCATAAACCACCCAATAAGGGTAAAAACGGGTGCTGCGATGAACGGGTGCGTAACCGCACTCACGTTTTTTAACGTGTTTCCAGAAAGTCAAATGATGTCACATTACTGAGAGACAAGCGTATCCAAAATAGCAGTCTTTCACCTATACAAACATTTTCTCAACATCTGGCTGTCAGAACGTTACTTACGGAAGGGCATTAGCCAGTTTCCCAGTCTATTCCCTGAACTTACCCACTAGCTCTCCTATTCTGGCTAACGGAAGAGGAGTTGTCCGAGCGTTAGCCAGTTTTCCAGTCTCATCTCAGCCATTCTGATGCGTATCGCCAAAACTGGCTATCAAAATATACCTGAGATAAAGCCGTTAGCCGGGTTTACCTTTTGACGTCTAAATTCCCGAAGTGTATTTCCTAATCTGGCTAACGGTACGCTCTAGACAAGTAAATTAGCCAGTTTCACGGTCACTTGTCTGATTGTAGCAAGTGTATCACGGACACAGACTTGATCGCCCGGAACTGTTTTCGTGCCCGCACCACGGTCTAGGTCCCCCCCGATAGGACGTAAAAGTCTGACCGCCGCCAAAATCTTGCGCCATAAAAAAAATAAAATTTACGTTTTGACACCATAAACCACCCGATAAGGGTAAAAACGGGTGCTGCGATGAACGGGTGCGTAACCGCACTCACGTTTTTTAACGTGTTTCCAGAAAGGCAACTGACGCCACATTACTGAGAGACAAGCGTATCCAAACTAGCAGTCTTTCACCTATGCAAACATTTTCTCAACATCTGGCTGTCAGAACGTTACTTACGGAAGGGCATTAGCCAGTTTCCCAGTCTATTCCCTGAACTTACCCACTAGCTCTCCTATTCTGGCTAACGGAAGAGGAGTTGTCCGAGCGTTAGCCAGTTTTCCAGTCTCATCTCCGCCATTCGGATGCGTATCGCCAAAACTGGCTATCAACATATACCTGAGATAAAGCCGTTAGCCGGGTTTACCTTTTGACGTCTAAATTCCCGAAGTGTATTTCCTAATCTGGCTAACGGTACGCTCTAGACAAGTAAATTAGCCAGTTTCACGGTCACTTGTCTGATTGTAGCAAGTGTATCACGGACACAGACTTGATCGCCCGGAACTGTTTTCGTGCCCGCACCACGGTCTTGGTCCCCCCCGATAGGACGTAAAAGTCTGACCGCCGCCAAAATCTTGCGCCATAAAAAAAATAAAATTTACGTTTTGACACCATAAACCACCCGATAAGGGTAAAAACGGGTGCTGCGATGAACGGGTGCGTAACCGCACTCACGTTTTTTAACGTGTTTCCAGAAAGGCAACTGACGCCACATTACTGAGAGACAAGCGTATCCAAAATAGCAGTCTTTCACCTATACAAACATTTTCTCAACATCTGGCTGTCAGAACGTTACTTACGGAAGGGCATTAGCCAGTTTCCCAGTCTATTCCCTGAACTTACCCACTAGCTCTCCTATTCTGGCTAACGGAAGAGGAGTTGTCCGAGCGTTAGCCAGTTTTCCAGTCTCATCTCCGCCATTCGGATGCGTATCGCCAAAACTGGCTATCAACATATACCTGAGATAAAGCCGTTAGCCGGGTTTACCTTTTGACGTCCAAATTCCCGAAGTGTATTTCCTAATCTGGCTAACGGTACGCTCTAGACAAGTAAATTAGCCAGTTTCACGGTCACTTGTCTGATTGTAGCAAGTGTATCACGGACACAGACTTGATCGCCTGGAACTGTTTTCGTGCCCGCACCACGGTCTAGGTCCCCCCCGAAAGGACGTAAAAGTCTGACCGCCGCCAAAATCTTGCGCCATAAAAAAAAAAATTTACGTTTTGACACCATAAACCACCCAATAAGGGTAAAAACGGGTGCTGCGATGAACGGGTGCGTAACCGCACTCACGTTTTTTAACGTGTTTCCAGAAAGTCAAATGATGTCACATTACTGAGAGACAAGCGTATCCAAAATAGCAGTCTTTCACCTATACAAACATTTTCTCAACATCTGGCTGTCAGAACGTTACTTACGGAAGGGCATTAGCCAGTTTCCCAGTCTATTCCCTGAACTTACCCACTAGCTCTCCTATTCTGGCTAACGGAAGAGGAGTTGTCCGAGCGTTAGCCAGTTTTCCAGTCTCATCTCCGCCATTCGGATGCGTATCGCCAAAACTGGCTATCAACATATACCTGAGATAAAGCCGTTAGCCGGGTTTACCTTTTGACGTCTAAATTCCCGAAGTGTATTTCCTAATCTGGCTAACGGTACGCTCTAGACAAGTAAATTAGCCAGTTTCACGGTCACTTGTCTGATTGTAGCAAGTGTATCACGGACACAGACTTGATCGCCTGGAACTGTTTTCGTGCCCGCACCACGGTCTAGGTCCCCCCCGATAGGACGTAAAAGTCTGACCGCCGCCAAAATCTTGCGCCATAAAAAAAATAAAATTTACGTTTTGACACCATAAACCACCCGATAAGGGTAAAAACGGGTGCTGCGATGAACGGGTGCGTAACCGCACTCACGTTTTTTAACGTGTTTCCAGAAAGTCAAATGACGTCACATTACTGAGAGACAAGCGTATCCAAAATAGCAGTCTTTCACCTATACAAACATTTTCTCAACATCTGGCTGTCAGAACGTTACTTACGGAAGGGCATTAGCCAGTTTCCCAGTCCTTTCCCTGAACTTACCCACTAGCTCTCCTATTCTGGCTAACGGAAGAGGAGTTGTCCGAGCGTTAGCCAGTTTTCCAGTCTCATCTCCGCCATTCTGATGCGTATCGCCAAAACTGGCTATCAACATATACCTGAGATAAAGCCGTTAGCCGGGTTTACCTTTTGACGTCTAAATTCCCGAAGTGTATTTCCTAATCTGGCTAACGGTACGCTCTAGACAAGTAAATTAGCCAGTTTCACGGTCACTTGTCTGATTGTAGCAAGTGTATCACGGACACAGACTTGATCGCCTGGAACTGTTTTCGTGCCCGCACCACGGTCTAGGTCCCCCCCGATAGGACGTAAAAGTCTGACCGCCGCCAAAATCTTGCGCCATAAAAAAAAAAAATTTACGTTTTGACACCATAAACCACCCAATAAGGGTAAAAACGGGTGCTGCGATGAACGGGTGCGTAACCGCACTCACGTTTTTTAACGTGTTTCCAGAAAGTCAAATGACGTCACATTACTGAGAGACAAGCGTATCCAAAATAGCAGTCTTTCACCTATACAAACATTTTCTCAACATCTGGCTGTCAGAACGTTACTTACGGAAGGGCATTAGCCAGTTTCCCAGTCCTTTCCCTGAACTTACCCACTAGCTCTCCTATTCTGGCTAACGGAAGAGGAGTTGTCAGAGCGTTAGCCAGTTTTCCAGTCTCATCTCCGCCATTCTGATGCGTATCGCCAAAACTGGCTATCAACATATACCTGAGATAAAGCCGTTAGCCGGGTTTACCTTTTGACGTCTAAATTCCCGAAGTGTATTTCCTAATCTGGCTAACGGTACGCTCTAGACAAGTAAATTAGCCAGTTTCACGGTCACTTGTCTGATTGTAGCAAGTGTATCACGGACACAGACTTGATCGCCTGGAACTGTTTTCGTGCCCGCACCATGGTCTAGGTCCCCCCCGATAGGACGTAAAAGTCTGACCGCCGCCAAAATCTTGCGCCATAAAAAAAAAAAATTTACGTTTTGACACCATAAACCACCCAATAAGGGTAAAAACGGGTGCTGCGATGAACGGGTGCGTAACCGCACTCACGTTTTTTAACGTGTTTCCAGAAAGTCAAATGACGTCACATTACTGAGAGACAAGCGTATCCAAAATAGCAGTCTTTCACCTATACAAACATTTTCTCAACATCTGGCTGTCAGAACGTTACTTACGGAAGGGCATTAGCCAGTTTCCCAGTCCTTTCCCTGAACTTACCCACTAGCTCTCCTATTCTGGCTAACGGAAGAGGAGTTGTCAGAGCGTTAGCCAGTTTTCCAGTCTCATCTCCGCCATTCTGATGCGTATCGCCAAAACTGGCTATCAACATATACCTGAGATAAAGCCGTTAGCCGGGTTTACCTTTTGACGTCTAAATTCCCGAAGTGTATTTCCTAATCTGGCTAACGGTACGCTCTAGACAAGTAAATTAGCCAGTTTCACGGTCACTTGTCTGATTGTAGCAAGTGTATCACGGACACAGACTTGATCGCCCGGAACTGTTTTCGTGCCCGCACCACGGTCTAGGTCCCCCCCGATAGGACGTAAAAGTCTGACCGCCGCCAAAATCTTGCGCCATAAAAAAATTAAAATTTACGTTTTGACACCATAAACCACCCGATAAGGGTAAAAACGGGTGCTGCGATGAACGGGTGCGTAACCGCACTCACGTTTTTTAACGTGTTTCCAGAAAGGCAACTGACGCCACATTACTGAGAGACAAGCGTATCCAAACTAGCAGTCTTTCACCTATGCAAACATTTTCTCAACATCTGGCTGTCAGAACGTTACTTACGGAAGGGCATTAGCCAGTTTCCCAGTCTATTTCCTGAACTTACCCACTAGCTCTCCTATTCTGGCTAACGGAAGAGGAGTTGTCCGAGCGTTAGCCAGTTTTCCAGTCTCATCTCCGCCATTCGGATGCGTATCGCCAAAACTGGCTATCAAAATATACCTGAGATAAAGCCGTTAGCCGGGTTTACCTTTTGACGTCCAAATTCCCGAAGTGTATTTCCTAATCTGGCTAACGGTACGCTCTAGACAAGTAAATTAGCCAGTTTCACGGTCACTTGTCTGATTGTAGCAAGTGTATCACGGACACAGACTTGATCGCCTGGAACTGTTTTCGTGCCCGCACCACGGTCTAGGTCCCCCCCGATAGGACGTAAAAGTCTGACCGCCGCCAAAATCTTGCGCCATAAAAAAAAAAAATTTACGTTTTGACACCATAAACCACCCAATAAGGGTAAAAACGGGTGCTGCGATGAACGGGTGCGTAACCGCACTCACGTTTTTTAACGTGTTTCCAGAAAGTCAAATGACGTCACATTACTGAGAGACAAGCGTATCCAAAATAGCAGTCTTTCACCTATACAAACATTTTCTCAACATCTGGCTGTCAGAACGTTACTTACGGAAGGGCATTAGCCAGTTTCCCAGTCCTTTCCCTGAACTTACCCACTAGCTCTCCTATTCTGGCTAACGGAAGAGGAGTTGTCCGAGCGTTAGCCAGTTTTCCAGTCTCATCTCCGCCATTCTGATGCGTATCGCCAAAACTGGCTATCAACATATACCTGAGATAAAGCCGTTAGCCGGGTTTACCTTTTGACGTCTAAATTCCCGAAGTGTATTTCCTAATCTGGCTAACGGTACGCTCTAGACAAGTAAATTAGCCAGTTTCACGGTCACTTGTCTGATTGTAGCAAGTGTATCACGGACACAGACTTGATCGCCTGGAACTGTTTTCGTGCCCGCACCACGGTCTAGGTCCCCCCCGATAGGACGTAAAAGTCTGACCGCCGCCAAAATCTTGCGCCATAAAAAAAAAAAATTTACGTTTTGACACCATAAACCACCCAATAAGGGTAAAAACGGGTGCTGCGATGAACGGGTGCGTAACCGCACTCACGTTTTTTAACGTGTTTCCAGAAAGTCAAATGACGTCACATTACTGAGAGACAAGCGTATCCAAAATAGCAGTCTTTCACCTATACAAACATTTTCTCAACATCTGGCTGTCAGAACGTTACTTACGGAAGGGCATTAGCCAGTTTCCCAGTCCTTTCCCTGAACTTACCCACTAGCTCTCCTATTCTGGCTAACGGAAGAGGAGTTGTCAGAGCGTTAGCCAGTTTTCCAGTCTCATCTCCGCCATTCTGATGCGTATCGCCAAAACTGGCTATCAACATATACCTGAGATAAAGCCGTTAGCCGGGTTTACCTTTTGACGTCTAAATTCCCGAAGTGTATTTCCTAATCTGGCTAACGGTACGCTCTAGACAAGTAAATTAGCCAGTTTCACGGTCACTTGTCTGATTGTAGCAAGTGTATCACGGACACAGACTTGATCGCCTGGAACTGTTTTCGTGCCCGCACCACGGTCTAGGTCCCCCCCGATAGGACGTAAAAGTCTGACCGCCGCCAAAATCTTGCGCCATAAAAAAAAATAATTTACGTTTTGACACCATAAACCACCCAATAAGGGTAAAAACGGGTGCTGCGATGAACGGGTGCGTAACCGCACTCACGTTTTTTAACGTGTTTCCAGAAAGTCAAATGACGTCACATTACTGAGAGACAAGCGTATCCAAAATAGCAGTCTTTCACCTATACAAACATTTTCTCAACATCTGGCTGTCAGAACGTTACTTACGGAAGGGCATTAGCCAGTTTCCCAGTCCTTTCCCTGAACTTACCCACTAGCTCTCCTATTCTGGCTAACGGAAGAGGAGTTGTCAGAGCGTTAGCCAGTTTTCCAGTCTCATCTCCGCCATTCTGATGCGTATCGCCAAAACTGGCTATCAACATATACCTGAGATAAAGCCGTTAGCCGGGTTTACCTTTTGACGTCTAAATTCCCGAAGTGTATTTCCTAATCTGGCTAACGGTACGCTCTAGACAAGTAAATTAGCCAGTTTCACGGTCACTTGTCTGATTGTAGCAAGTGTATCACGGACACAGACTTGATCGCCTGGAACTGTTTTCGTGCCCGCACCACGGTCTAGGTCCCCCCCGATAGGACGTAAAAGTCTGACCGCCGCCAAAATCTTGCGCCATAAAAAAAAATAATTTACGTTTTGACACCATAAACCACCCAATAAGGGTAAAAACGGGTGCTGCGATGAACGGGTGCGTAACCGCACTCACGTTTTTTAACGTGTTTCCAGAAAGTCAAATGACGTCACATTACTGAGAGACAAGCGTATCCAAAATAGCAGTCTTTCACCTATACAAACATTTTCTCAACATCTGGCTGTCAGAACGTTACTTACGGAAGGGCATTAGCCAGTTTCCCAGTCCTTTCCCTGAACTTACCCACTAGCTCTCCTATTCTGGCTAACGGAAGAGGAGTTGTCAGAGCGTTAGCCAGTTTTCCAGTCTCATCTCCGCCATTCTGATGCGTATCGCCAAAACTGGCTATCAACATATACCTGAGATAAAGCCGTTAGCCGGGTTTACCTTTTGACGTCTAAATTCCCGAAGTGTATTTCCTAATCTGGCTAACGGTACGCTCTAGACAAGTAAATTAGCCAGTTTCACGGTCACTTGTCTGATTGTAGCAAGTGTATCACGGACACAGACTTGATCGCCCGGAACTGTTTTCGTGCCCGCACCACGGTCTAGGTCCCCCCCGATAGGACGTAAAAGTCTGACCGCCGCCAAAATCTTGCGCCATAAAAAAAAAAAATTTACGTTTTGACACCATAAACCACCCAATAAGGGTAAAAACGGGTGCTGCGATGAACGGGTGCGTAACCGCACTCACGTTTTTTAACGTGTTTCCAGAAAGTCAAATGATGTCACATTACTGAGAGACAAGCGTATCCAAAATAACAGTCTTTCACCTATACAAACATTTTCTCAACATCTGGCTGTCAGAACGTTACTTACGGAAGGGCATTAGCCAGTTTCCCAGTCCTTTCCCTGAACTTACCCACTAGCTCTCCTATTCTGGCTAACGGAAGAGGAGTTGTCAGAGCGTTAGCCAGTTTTCCAGTCTCATCTCCGCCATTCTGATGCGTATCGCCAAAACTGGCTATCAACATATACCTGAGATAAAGCCGTTAGCCGGGTTTACCTTTTGACGTCTAAATTCCCGAAGTGTATTTCCTAATCTGGCTAACGGTACGCTCTAGACAAGTAAATTAGCCAGTTTCACGGTCACTTGTCTGATTGTAGCAAGTGTATCACGGACACAGACTTGATCGCCCGGAACTGTTTTCGTGCCCCCACCACGGTCTAGGTCCCCCCCCCCGATAGGACGTAAAAGTCTTACCGCCGCCAAAATCTTGCGCCATAAAAAAAATAAAATTTACGTTTTAACACCGTAAACCACCCAATAAGGGTAAAAACGGGTGGTGCGATGAACGGGAGCGTAACCACACTCACTTTTTTTTACGTGTTTCCAGAAAGGCAACTGACGCCACATTACTGAGAGACAAGCGTATCCAAACTAGCAGTCTTTCACCTATGCAAACATTTTCTCGACATCTGGCTGTCAGAACGTTACTTACGGAAGGGCATTAGCCAGTTTCCCAGTCTATTCCCTGAACTTACCCACTAGCTCTCCTATTCTGGCTAACGGAAGAGGAGTTGTCTGAGCGTTAGCCAGTTTTCCAGTCTCATCTCCGCCATTCGGATGCGTATCGCCAAAACTGGCTATCGA